>NC_081563.1:16661794-16663159 GCF_022355385.1 Mustela nigripes | reverse complement strand
GAAGAGTCTCTTATGGTTTGTCTCCCTCCTGATCCCATCTTGTTTCATTTATTCTTTTCCTACTCCCCAAACCCCCCATGTTGCATCTCCACTTCCTCATATCAGGGAGATATATGATAGTTGTCTTTCTCTGATTGACTTATTGACTCCGATAGACTTATTTTACTAAGCATGATACCCTCTAGTTCCATCCACATTGTTGCAAATGGCAAGATTTCATTTCTTTTGATGGCTGCATAGTATTCCATTGTGTATATATACCACTTCTTCTTTATCCATTCATCTGTTGATGGACATCTAGGTTCTTTCCATAGTTTAGCTATTGTAGACATTGATGCTATAAACATTCGGGTGCACATGCCCCTTTGGATCACTAAATTTGTATCTTTAGGGTAAATACCCAGTAGTGCAATTGCTGGGTCATAGGGTAGTTCTATTTCAAACTTTTGAGGAACCTCCATGATGTTTTCCAGAGTGGTTGCACCAGCTTACATTTCACCAACAGTGTAGAAGGGTTCCCCTTTCTCCACATCCTCCCCAGCATCTGTAATTTCCTGACTTGTTTAATTTTAGCCATTCTGACTGGTGTGAGGTGGTATCTCATTGTGGTTTTGATTTGTATTTCCCTGATGCCGGGTCTATTGGCTATCTGGATGCCTTCTTTGCAGAAATGTCTGTTCATGTCCTCTGCCCATTTCTTGATTGGATTATTTGTTCTTTGGGTGTTAGTTTGCTAAGTTCTTTATAGATTTTGGACACTAGCCCTTTATGTCCTTTGCAAATATCTTCTCCCATTCTGTCAGTTGTCTTTTGATTTTGTTAACTGTTTCCTTTGCTGTGCAAAAGCTTTTGATCTTGATGAAATCCCAATAGTTCCTAGTTTCCCTTGCCTTTGGGAATATTCCTAGGAAGAAGTTGCTGTGGCTGAGGTCAAAGAGGTTGCTACCTGTGTTCTCCTCAAGGATTTGGATAGACTCATTTCTCACATTGAGGTACTTCATCCATTTTGAGTCTATTTTCATGTATGGTGTAAGGAAATGGTCCAATTTCATTTTTCTACATGTGGCTGTCCAATTTTCCCAACACCATTTATTGAAGAGGCTGTCTTTTTCCACTGGACATTCTTTCCTATTTTGTCGAAGATTAGTTGACCATAGATTTGAGGGTCTATTTCTGGGCTCTCTATTCTGTTCCATTGATCTATGTGTCTGTTTTTGTGCCAGTACCATGCTGTCTTGATGATGACAGCTTTGTAATAGAGTTTGAAGTCCGGAATTGTGATGCCACCAACGTTGGCTTTCTTTTTCAATATCCCTTTGGCTATTCGAGGTCTTTTCTGGTTCCATATAAATTTTAGAATTATTT
>NC_081563.1:16640423-16661694 GCF_022355385.1 Mustela nigripes | reverse complement strand
GATTCTGTGTCTCTTTGGTTAGGTTTATTCCTAGGTATCTTATGGCTTTGGGTGCAATTGTAAATGGGATTGACTCCTTAATTTCTCTTTCTTCTGTCTTGCTGTTGGTATAGAGAAATGCAACTGATTTCTGTGCATTGATTTTATATCCTGACACTTTACTGAATTCCTGTATAAGTTCTAGCAGTTTTGGAGTGGAGTCTTTTGGGTTTTCCACATATAGTATCATATCATCTGCGAAGGGTGATAATTTGACTTCTAAAAACAACCACTTTCTGAAAGGTAGGACCAGCGGAGAAGTGAATCCAAAGCGACGGGAAGATAGACCCCGGGGGGTGGGGCCAGCTCCTGGCAAGCGGCGGAGCAACCGCGCACAAAATCACTAGTTTTATATACTGAGTTTTCAAAGGATATTTCAAAGAAAGTGGTTAATGGATAAACCACTATTGTACATTACAGAGACAAAGATCTCATTATGTGTTCATAAGGTGTCTTTTCTAGAGCCTTTCTTAGGCTTCAGGTAACATCATAAAAGCTAGTACTTTTTTTCATTCAAAAATGATATCATTTAGAGGAAAATGGAAAGAAATGCCAATACCCGAACATGCAATGAGTTTCACTCATCATTTAGTTTAAGCTAAGCTTTGCCTAAGCCACTGAGTTTGGACTGAGCTACCTTTGATTAACACTCTTGGTGGCTGAATATACTGATACTTGAAGTTACCTAAGCTTCAATGATGATACTGTCATTTTTATTAAATGTAAGTCACTATATATAGCAAGATGCACCATTTTTTATGTACCATTAAGAAGAAAAAAATACAACTGCTAACTATATGATGACATGCAACAAATGAAAGATGAGTTTCATTTCAGACATCTTAAAATGTGAAAATATGCATCTAGGAATTAATTAAATGTAATTACCTTCAATTCCCTTGTGAAATTGCTGGTCTCAAACTTTTTTCTTAGAAGAGAAATAGTTCAACCTCTGTAGATAGAGTTGTGGTTGAGAAAACGAACTCTGGGGGCGCCTGGGTGGCTCAGTGGCTTAAAGCCTCTGCCTTCGGCTCTGGTCATGATCCCAGGGACCTGGGATTGAGCCCCATATCAGGTTCTCTGCTCAGTAAGGAGCCTGCTTCCGGGCCCCTATACCCCCCTGCCCCACCGCCTGCCTCTCTGCCTGCTTGTAACCTCTGTCTGTCAAATAAATAAATAAAATCTTAAAAAAAAAAAAAAAAGAAAATAGTAAGGAAGTATTATGAGTATTTTCTTCAAAGGTGAAAAATGAACAGTCTTTGAAGTTCCTCTTATCAAAAAGAACGCTTCATCTCTCCACTCTTTGAATAGGAGCTTGCCATATGAATTTCCTTGGTCAATGGGAAACCAACAAACATAATACAAGCAGAGGGGTACCTGGGTGGCACAGTCAGTTAAGTGTTCAACTCTTGATTTTCAGTCAGGACATGACCTCAGTGTCCTAGGATTGAGCCCTGCTTTTGGTTTGTGCTCAGCATGAAGTCTGCTTGAGATCCCCTATCACTCTCTTTCTGCTTCTCCCCCCATTCATGCTCTTTCTCACTCTCTAAAAAAAAAAAAAAAAAAAAAAAAAAACAATAAAATTTTAAAAAAATAATACAAGCAAAAACGTGAAAAGTGTTATTTTCCACCATCATTTGAACAAATTACTGGATGATGAGAGACATGTAGACATCACTCCAGCTGACACAGCCAACTGCTGGACACATAAGAAAAACACTACCCCCATATCCCCAGCTTGCCAAATGCCAGAAATATGTGTGAGGCTATCTAAGACCAAGGAGCCCTCATCTCACCTGTTATCTGTCTGTAACCAGATAAATAAGCTCAAGAAACAGCAGGAGGACTGCCCAACAAAGCCCAACCCAAGTTGTTGATCCACATAATTGCCTGCTCTTAACAATTGCTATTTGAAGCCACAAATAGTGTTAGAATAGTTGTTATGCATCAAACCTAACTGATACAACTACAGAGACAAATATTTCCCTGTGCCTATTTTTTACTGCTTCTTTTTTTAAGTGTGAAGAAAAAAATCTCACTGACCTAATTTGTCTTTTATTTTTAAATGAAGGTCAATATGTATAAAATCCTACTTTATGTCTATTAAATACTTTAGCAAGATCTGAGAACCTTTCAAATGTTTTCATTATTATTATTATTTTTTTTTTGGTGGTGGTAGAAACAGATTTCAGTTCCTTTGCAGTGTAATTTTTAATTTTGAAGCATTTTCAATAGTAAAGATATATTTCAAATAGAGGTATACAGTAATTTCTCAACATCTCTGATTTGGAGTGTTATGAAAAGTAATAATAAAAACATGGGGCATGTAGGTAAGCATAAGATTGACAGTTTACAATTTAAAAATGTCTTTGAGAGTCTGCTTCTTTAAGTTTTTTTCTAAAGTAGTAACAGGCCATTTAATCCCGGTCACAATTAAAAATAAATCCACAGGAGAGCCTTGGCATGTAGGAACAATGCAAAATCCCTGATGGTGTCAACCGAACAGCAAAATGAATGTGCAATGAACATGGACCCCAGAAGAAGTGTGTTTAAAATGCTAAAGGTAAGCTCTCAGAAGACACTGCCCTTCTGGCAACCAACTTAAACAGCTCAATCTTTCATTACCCTTGAGAAGTCAAGTCAGTCTTTTCCTAAAAGTCCTGAAAGTCCATGGAGGACTGGAGAATTGTATGCTCCCCTTTTAGTCAAGCCAGCCTTAGTGAAGTTACAAGATGAGGCTCATTAAAAACATTTTTTTAGAGAGTATTAAAACCCTCTGACCTCACAATAAACAGGACTGAACAACAAAGCAGCAGTACTATGTCCAATTTGTTGTGTGTTTGTTGTTGAAAAAAATTCTATGAGATTCAGTTTAGAAAATATATGTCAGCATTTGCAACACTTCATTAATGTAGGAAACTATTCTCCGAAATCAGGAACAGCTTCAGAAGTGTCTGCTTTGGTGTCAGTTTTATTTTCTGTAGAATTTACTGCAATGTTCATTTTATTTAAAAAGATGAAACACATTTATGTGGAATTATTCTTATAATTCTGGTATTATTATTAGTAGACATAGCAGTAGTACTAGGAACACGTGAAATTGTTGTGTAAACATGAGTTGTTTTCTCCACTAGGGACTTCTCTCATGGAGGGTAAACCTGTGCCTAATATACTTTGGATTCTCCTCACCTTCCCCATCCCATGTCTTTTGATACCATCCTTGTCCTATTGCAGGTACAGAGTAAAACCCTTTCTAGCAGGTAAATTTGCTAAAATATTTGTTTATGGGCTTTTACAACATATGTTTCTTGCTTCTTTTTCCGTCTTCATGACCAGCAGAGTGCTGAGCATAAAGAAGGTAGTTAATAAAATGCACTAGCTTTGAGGACAACACATTCTCTGAGAATGATAATGCCAGCTAAGAAATAAGGTGTTTTTTTTTTTTTAAATTCTGAACATTCTAGATTTTCATGCATGTACAGAATCAAAAAGAATACCTCCTTCTGGCACCAATGACTTAATTGGAAGAATACCTCCTTCTGGCACCAATGACTTAATTGGAAGTTATTAAAAAAAATTAATTTGAAGAACTCTGGAAAAACTAGGAGACACAAACTAAGAATTCTCTCACAATTCTTCTTCCCTTCTAAGTTGCCAAATGAAAACTAGCAAGGAATTTCAGGCCAAAGCTTTATGATTGTTGAATAATTAAGGAAAGGACAGATCTGAAAATCTATGAGATTCTTCCAAGAAATTTTTCTACTGGTCTGTGAACTATCTTGCTACTTGTTTTTGGTTTCTTACCACTGCAAAGAAAGTCCTGTCTTCATGTTTTGCACCAAAAAAATAGGTTAGTGATAAGACAGTTTCCATCATACTTAATACATGTTTTTGTAATATGTCATTAAATATTTATATACCCATCTCTTCTACCCATCACTGAGTTATTCTAGAAGGTATACTTCTACCTTTTATCTTTTGTGACTGACATAGTACCAGTAGCATAATGCTTCAGTTATCTATTGCTGCATAATAAAATACCCCCAAATTTAGTAGCCTAAAATAACAGCAGTCTCTTTCTTCATGATTCTATGAGTTGATGGGCCTTTTTCTGCATTCTGTTGGGAGCTGAGCTGTGGCTTGAAAATCCAAGATGGCCTCATTCACATTTGTCTAGCAGTATTTGCTGTTGGCCAGGCAGCTCAGTTCCCCTCCACATGGTCTCTCCTTTCCCATTAGTTTATACCAGCTTTCCTAATGTATGGTGACTAGAGTCCAAGAGGATAAAGCTCAAGCTGCCAGGCTTCTTCAAGTTGGGCCCAGAACTGGCACAGTGTCCCATCTGCTGCATTCTATTAGTCAAAGAATGTCACAAAGCCAGATCAGATTCAAGTGGAAGTGAAATAGAGTCCATCTCCGGAAGGGAGGAAGCATAAACCAGTTCCTGGACGGGAAGAATTATTGGTGGTTATCTCTAAAGGCAATCTTAATCAGTTTTTTCATCTCTAATTGTTGAATGAATAACTGAGCAATAGGAAAACCCAGTTAAGATCACAACCAGAAATGAGAAGCATTAAATACAGGACAGAGAACATATTTTTTTCTTTCCCTCTCCCTTATTCTCTTCCACATTTTTCCTTTTGTCATTCATTCACAACTTTTAAATAATGAATCTGCATTTGCCTGAAAAAGAATGAAGTCACTGATGTTTCAGATAGAGGGAATCTCCAACCAAAAAACTAGGACAATGAAATTACGTAATGGGTCTGAAGAACAGCAAGTAATTGGAATTGGCCAATGAAATGGGATGCTTGTAGAGGAGTGAAGGAACACGAAGAAGAGAATATGTGAGGAGCTTGTATATTACAGAGGAAGATTAACATCTGTTCTTTTTTTTTTCTTTAAAGATTTTATTTATTTATTTGACAGAGATCACGTGGAGGCAGAGAGGCAGGCAGAGAGAGAGAGGAGGAAGCAGGTTCCCTGCTGAGCAGAGAACCCAATGTCGGGCTCGATCCCACCACCTGGGATCATGACCTGAGTGAAAGGCAGAGGCTTTAACCCACTGAGCCACCCAGGCGCCCCATAACATCTGTTCTTTAAGCAATGCAGAGTTGAACAATTAGAAGTAGGATTACTTCATGGACATCAGGGTACATTTTTTCAATTGTATGTCTAAAATGGATTATTTATGGACTCTAGTGAGAGCAAAAGTCAAATCTGTCTTATTCTTTGCTAGGTACTCCCTTCTTAAAACTCTGCCATAATGTACATACCATATGCTAGGCAATACTAAATTAACTTAAGAAGGTTGAGTACTTGATTATTAAGTGAATGAAGCTATCATGTGCCAGATTGTTCAGAAAAAAACTGAGTATGAGAGAGCTCGTGCGCAGGATTTTTTGCCATTAGTTGGAGCCATAGGTGATGAACTTTGCATGTAGGCTTTGAAAACCATGATGAAGATGGATGGATCAATGTGAGATCTTATTTAATAACAAGGAAAACCTTTTGTATAGATTGCATCACTTTATTTTATACCCAAGACATATTCTGAAGAAATATTTTCCTATTAATTTATTTACATAATTAAATGTAAGTTGCCTCTGTTATTTTAACTTATTATTTTACTTTTCATAAGTATTTTATTTTTGGCATTTTACCTGTTTGCCTTATCTCTGAATTTTTGGCCTTCCTGAAATAAAGACTCTCATGATATACTTTGCTTATGTCATGCTATGATTAATTTGGAGGGAATGATGAATAACATTTCACCTTTTCACATTTAAAAATTTCTAGGCACAACCCACTTTTGTGTACATAATTTGATTATAATATTAATTCCCCATTGCAACTACAACCAAAGATATGTTGTTTGGGCATTAGAATCTCTTTTACAAATCCAAAGGTTGGGGAGGGGGGGCTGAAGTTTTGATTGTTTAAGCAACTGCTCACATAGAACCTTTGCATTTATTCTGATTTCAGAGAAATTACTCACAATGAACCATAGAAGTAGAACCAAATAAAATATGGATTCAGTGAAATTTGGAACAGACCCGAACTGCTTCTTATATCTTACGTCTGGGTTCTTTTCTCCATGACCTCTGGCTTGCCAATTTATTGTTTCTCAGTAATTGCTTATTTAATGCTTCAAGCTGAACACCTTCTGGGTGACCAAGACCAAAAACAGCAAGAAGTACATATTTTGCTTTCAGATCACCTGACCATTAGGACCACAGGCCAAGTCCAAATTTACATCATTTTATAATGCTCAGGAATGCCCAGTTACCATGCTTCAGCACAGAGCTCCAGACATGCCTTTGGCTCTGCCTTCAGCATCCCAGACAGCCTTTGGACATAAGTTGGAGAGCAGACTATGGATTTTTAAAAGACCATCCATATGCATTTGGAGTCTGTTATTCTATAAACTGAAAACAAATTCCAGTGAGTATTAGAAAATAATGTAAATTTGGCTTAGATCTCCTTGTAGATTGTCACTTACTCTGATTAATAGAATGGTTATACTTAAGAAAGTGGTGGTAAGAAGAAAATATGATGATTTTTTTTTAAATTATCTATTCTCAAAAGGGAGTGCTTTATAAATGAGAAATGAGGAGGTATGTTCCTGGGTTTCATCAAGGATATACAGAAAGAATAAACTCAAGTGAGCCTTTACTATTATCATTCTTGCTTAGATCTTTTTCCTTTTTCTCTCCTTACCGTAGTGTGTTCACTTTCACATTTCCCACAGTCTCACTTATTCTTTTATTTTAATCATATGGTTGGACCACAATGCTTTTTAATTCAATATATTCAGACACAAATTCATTCTGGAGATACTGCTGGGTAGCACTGGAATGCATTAGTCCTGTCTTCCCTCTATCTTTCCAGTGTGAAGAATTATATTGTGAATGAATTAATGATTATGTTTCTAAAGATGTTACTTGGGAGGCTGACCAAGTTACTTGTAACAGTCTGAGTATTCAAAGTTATAGTTTTAATATCCTAGTTCTGGCCATCTAGATGTATTACAGGATCCCATAAACACATACTAACACAGACACACATACATACTCACCCTGATTTCTCACTCACAGGTAATGTTATGTGATTTCAGTATGGATTGCTTATTTCCATTCCTCAGTTTCCCCTGAGAGAGGTTCTCCCTTACACTTCAAGCTTCTTGCCCCATTCCCTCACTCCTTTCTAGGAAAAAGGGGGTATATTATAACTAATACTATGGGGAACAGAAACTAAAGAGGTGAAACCAGATTCTTCCCTTTTTCTTTTTGGGATGTGCTTGTCTGCAGAGAGCTTGTGCTTTGGTCTGTCTTTGGGCATGTGGTGTGATGACCTGCAGGTGAGGCCTATGGTTTCCAGTAGTGTTCGCAATGTGGTAATTTAAATTTGAGGATGTAGTATCACCAAGTCCACCTGGTTAATAGTCTTAAATCCATATCCTCCAAGCTAGCCTTTGAGAACCAATACACATGATATACTCATCTCTATCTTCCTTCATTTTTCTTTCAATGTGATCAGAACTTGGATAAAGAAGCAAGGGTGCAATTGATTAGTCCCCTTGAACTCCAAAGTCTATTACTAAATTTTTCCTCTATAGCTTGTTGTCAGGCTCCTCTGAATGCCTATGTGATGAGAATGATCTCATTATATCCTCTTTTGCTTAAGTTAGTAAGCTCATATTAATTCCCTCCATAGAACTAGAAAGAAAGGTACTTTGCCTGAGACATGCATGATGGTGAATAATATAACCATAACTCCTAACAAATACCAACAGGACTGTGGAAGCCGAGAGGAGTGAAATTTATTTGAAATTTTCCTATAAGCCACTATTTTTTTCCTGGATGAAGGAGAGGTGCCAGAATAGAGTGATTGTTTTTTATTTTTTTTTCTTTCATCAAGATAATCTCTTTGTTTAAAGATTTATTTTAGTCCAATATATAGAAGAAATAAAAATTATGCCACCATAGATAAAGTGGGGTGAAAGTTCACAGTTCGTACTACCTCCTTTTCCATTATGATGCCCCCATGATACCCTTAGAACATATGGCTCAAACTCATTTTTAGGGCCAGAGGAGAAAGATCACTGCACTGGAAGTCAATCATGTGAGAATTTATGTCTACAAACATCTCAGTGAACAGAGAACATTTGAACTGGTCCACTTACTTTCTGTTGGAGACAACTGGTCTCTTAAATGCCTCTGGTTTATAGAATTAAAGATAATATTTTTAAAAGTGGAAGATGACCCAATTTCTAAATTCCTGTGGTATCACTTTTCAACATTCCATTCTTTAATTTTCTACAGTGTCTAGAATTGTATACCTGGCACAGAGCTGATAGTCAATGAATGTTTGATGACTGAATGAGTGAATGAATGAATAAATCGAAAAAGTTGATAGCTGTCTTTAGGTGCAGCAGAGTGCAGGAACCAAGCATGCAATATGCAATAAAGAAACTCATTCAGAAAGTTCTCTATTGCCTTTTCAAAGATCAGAAATCTATACACCTAAAATTACCTTCTTCATCTTCAAAGGTAAATTTTTAGAGACATCCCTGTCTGTTGAAATATGACTCTCACCTGCTGAAAACATCTGTTCCTGATAAATTTGGCTTCTTTATCCTGCCATGGCATTGTGAAGAGACTACTCATAGACTTCCAGAGCAAAACAAAAATACTAGGAAAAAACATTGTTTCATTTAGGAGGCAAGACTACTTCTTGATGAGAAAAATTCTTTTTCAGGAGTATCTAATTTTCTAATTTCAACCGCCTTTTCTTCTTTTCCTGTATAAAATAAATACCAGGACTTTTTAAAAAATAAATATTTTGTCTCCTCACCCCCATCCCTATGACCTTGCACCTCTAAACCATAACTATTGACATTTACAGGAAGACTGTGACTAAGATATGACTCTAGTAGTATTTTGTTTTTGTGGCACCAAAATGTGTGCTGAAGTGCTCCAGAGCACTATGGCAAATTCACAGAGGGCATTGTAGGATAATTTAAATGTTTGGATAAAACAAAACCCTTGTTGGACATTGCCCAAACTACTATTTCAAAATAATTCACAGTTTTAATATTAGATTGAGCTACTTTGCTTTAGATGGTGTCATATCTTTACATGACTGGGTTTCAGGAAATTCCTATTAAAAACAATGTTCACAATCAGGCCTCAACTCTTCTAGGAGTTATAACAGGGATTAAGCCTAAATGGCCCTTTCTCATGAACTGGTGTGCAGCATTTCCCATGTGATATCTAGTTACTGTCATTTATAATCATGGGAAAGAAGAGTTGCAGAAAAGACATAACAGGGAGAAAATTGATGCTCGGCTATCTAGAAATTAGAGAGCATGTGCCACAACCAGTGTCTACTACCAAAGGGAGAGGCTATAGGAAAAATATATAGGAAAAATCATGCAGAACATTGTGTGAATCCTGCATGGGCAGTAATGCTTCAAAAGTCACTGGAAAGATGCAACACAGAGATTGGAAAAGGACATAAAACAGTGTGACTTCCACAGAGTGAGGATTGAGAGGAGGACCCTGCTGGGTGATATCCCAATGGCTGCAAGTTTGGCACCCTGGGTAGGAAAGCTGAGAGCAACATGGAGGGTACTTCTCTCCATGTTCAAGAGGAAGAAATTCCTGACTTAGTTTGTAAACAGTGAACTTGTCAGGAAAGCAGAATCAGAAGGAATAAAAGGACATATTAGGAACATATAAGAGACTCCATCTGGGGACACCCAGAAATGCGTGAGGTGACTTCATGGGGGGATGGGTTTTGATGCAAGTTAGGGTGATTAATATGTTAATATGAGTACAGTTATATCCACAAACTGCTGGGAATAGAATTCTTTTTCTTTTTGCACATTCCCATTCCCAACAGAACATATTTCTTCCTCTGCTGTGTCTTGTCTTTTTCGCATTAACTGTATAGAGGCAACACTTCCATAAAGCCATTTCACTTCTGTGTCCACATGCCATCTTCCTGACTATACCGTAAGCTCTTTGAGGCCAGGCACCGTGATCTTTCCTGTCTTTTTCCTTCACTGAATACAGTGCCAGGAAAAACAGTAGATGCTCATTAATGCTAATTAACTAGAACTGAATTGCCTCAGCAACCTTAGAGAGAACTGGATGACTGAAGTATTATTTTCTAATTTGCAACTAAGAGGCAACTAGCAAGCTTCCTCATAATCAAAGAAGTGATAACTATCAAAGCACTATTAATCAAAATGTGTTTTATTTCCTACCAGGCTTTACTCATTAGGAAAATGAGGGAGGGGATTTACGTTGGGCATAAATCAAAATTTGTGACGCTAAAAGAGTTGTGTGCTGCTAGAACAGACAAATGACCCCCAGTTTAAAAGAAACAACATTTAAACCTCTCTGTGCATAGAATTCTATCCAAGAACACTCAAGCTTTCTGTAACTATGGAAATGTTGAAACAAGATGTAATATTGAAGGAGAGAGATTTGCTTCCACATTGAAGCCTTGTTGATATTTTTTCTACATAATTCCAAAATTATTTGGGTTTTCTTCTTCACCATGTTATTGAAGTGTCCCTACAGTTTATACACATCAATAATAGAACTAGGAATTGTGTTGGAAATAAAAATAAATAAAAATTTCTTTCTTTCTATTGGTAGTTATGAATAATGAATATTCTTCTTTTGGCGAAAACTTCCCCATATTTCAAGAAGGAGCTAGGGCATCATGATACGGAAAAACTGGAAAAATCTGCCCATGCCTGGGTACTAGGTGTGAATCTCAGTTATCACTGGATGCCATGAGTGTATTGTCTGTAATGGTAAACATTGTCCTGCCTTTGGTTTTGCAGCTATAGGTAGAAAGGTTACTGGCTGGAGCATCCCTTACTTGAGACAGAAGTGAGAGTATTCAATAGAAATGTAGGGAGAAAACCTGGTATGGAATACATGATCTCTAACTGGGCTTCATTTTTAGATTCTTGCTCTATAAACAGAAGGGAAAGGAAAGTTTTCCAGATGCCTTATTCATTATTATCTTATTCAGATAATTCTTAAGGATTCATTTGGTGGTGGTAGCCTTAAACCCCACTAAAATGTCCCTTTATTATTATTAGCATTTTCCTATGAGGAACCTGAATTTATGGAGTTTAGGAAATTTCTCCAGTTCTTCATGTGGTTCAATGGGATAGCTAGATCTTGAACCACATATCAGTGAATGACATTGATTCACCACTACTTATATTGCAACAACCTTCACAGAAACAGAATATGGTTTGTAAAAACTCAACTAGTTCAAGTCATCAATGAGGGATGATAAAGTCTTTTCTAGATGGATTTGCAACTTTCTATGCTAATTCAAAATTTCTTTCTCTGGGCTAGACAAAGATGTATTCTCTCATTCCAAGAATTTCTAGGTCTAAAGGGAGGAAACCTTCCTAAGTTCCCAGCTATGAAAAACCATGAGAAGTACTATAAAGAGACATACAAAGTGACATGAGAGGTTAAAAAAAGGAGAGATTAGCTCTGAATTAGAATATCTTCTAATTTTACTTGAACTCAGAACAAGACCTGGATGGAATAAGAGACTTAGACAAGTAGAGATGGAAATGCTAAATCTTATAGGTAAAAAGGCAGCATAAACAAAGGTATGAAAGCAGTCAGTGAAGACTGTGGTTCCGCATGGGATATTTTAGAGAAAGACTTGGGATAGGATATATAGAAATGGAGATGAAAGATAAGGCTAGGGTCTTAATAGATATAAAACAAGTTGTTTGATATGATTTCTCCTTTCCATTTAACATATTCCTGGAATTTCTAACATTAAGATTTAATTACCATACTCGAGAGAGATGTTGATCAGAAGGGAGTGCATCTAGATTTAAAAACTTTTTATAGTTTTCAAAGAGACTAATGTCCCACATATTAAATGTAATAAGTAAATATTTATTAAATGACTGAATAATCAAACCATTAATGGCTACCTAGAATTTGGGATGAATTTTCAAAATCACTGATTTTTTTTTAATTGTATAGGCAATATGAATTAAATTTTAATGAGTTTTAATTTTAAATGGTTTCAAATGTGATTTTTTTTCTGTAATAAAACATCTTCTAATTATTACCAGAGTAGTTCATATTTGGTAATGGCTGGCATTGCAGTTGGGTAGTCCATTAACTCATGAAGTGATTGATTTTCTTTTCCTTTTCTACTTTCAAGGGGATTATTTCTACCAAATATAATTGCCCTTTAGTGAACAGTGTTAGTTTGATGTACTGTGAACTTCCTTGGGGATGATCAGCCTCTGTGAATAGTAGCATTAATCTAGTACAGAAGCATTAGTGGCTTGTAAGGATTAATTCTATTTTAAGAACCTTTTACGAACCTTGAGTGTACACATGCTCCATAATAACTTGTTCCCAATTTCTCAACTGTCACATCTTTAATTTGGTTATTCACATTGTTTCTTCACAGTTGTTGATTCAGAAATCTGCTATACATTCTTTACATAATATTTTCAACCACCCCTGCCTTTCTGAGGATGACATATGGATAACAGGAAAGCCATTGGTGTTTAAAGCACATGCTCCAAAGGTAGAATGAGTCTTTCGATCTTCCTTCCTGCTGTAGCAAATAAATAGCCCAGGTTCTTCCTGATTAAGTTCTGTTTCTTCTATGTTGTCAGCAGAAATTTAGGTTTGAATTTTAGATTCAGATTTCTAAAACAATTATCACTTCACCTGGGCCTTCCAACAAGTTAATCAGTGGTTGAACTGAGATCATCATCACCTCATCAAGCAATTGCACAGAGTATCTGCTAATTCAGTTCCAGTCAATTAATCCCCAGTGGAATGAAGCTGCACCAGATGGAGATGGAGGGAGTCTCTCCTATCCAACTCATCATTGGTCCTATCTCATCAAAGAACCAGTGAGCTTTCTTCCTGGAACTTACAGTTGATGCACAAAGGCAATATCATTTTCCTATTTAGCATGATGGATTATGAGATTCACAGGGAAAATATTTGCATTGTGTAATGATCATAGGCAGGAAATGTTTTTCTTTATAGAGGGCTGTTCAGTATCAGACTTGGAATACCTGTCTGTTTCTGGCCGGAGAATTAAAAATAAATAAATAAAAGGAAAGCATAGTCTAATATTATGCTTGGGATTAATTCTAATTGATCCTACAGTATTTAGAACCTAAGTCTGGAGAGGTTAACCTATGAAGTAAAGCTCTTTAAAAATAAATGACTTTTCTATTGACAGTTTGATGGCTATGACATCTCCAGGCATAATAGACTTTTTATCCAGAAAGATCCCCAAATTGAATGTAAGGACAGAGCTGAGATTTGCTCATCATCATTTGTCCTATCTCAGTTCTTTTGGGTGATAGTATTGTTTACTAGTGCACCAGAGTGTCTTTAAGCACTCAAGAGAGTATACATGTCATTTGGACATAGGAAAGCTTACTTTTTAACCACCCACTGGTAAATGTTTTCTGGCTGAAGCCCAACATGGACTAATAGGAACTTGGTAAATTAATGAACCATGTACTCTTTTTTAAAGTAGTTATTTGTGTTCTCAAGTAAATCTTATATCTAGAAAGCTATAGCTTTTGAGGTAGGAGACATCCACAATTTGAGAAATTGAAGGAAATCAGCATGCCAATGTATCAATGTGGCTGAATTCATCATTCACTTTTTCACATATACAACTCTTCAATAATTTTGATTAAACATATTTCATGGGGATAATGCTGTGAAAAAGCAAGTTTGAATGATAGAATTCCTTTATGCAAAAAGGTCTAAGGCCATCATTCAATGAATTGTGATGATTGCTTTAGTGTTCGAGGGGGAAGAAAGAGGAATAAAGAATTTAAGCTCCAGCAAACTAAGCATCATGTCATCTTTCAGTCACTTCCTTGGCCAACATAGGGCCAGGAATACATCAGACACTTGCCCCAAAGCTCAAGGATAATGGTGATGCCAAGGTCATGAGTCTGGTCTTTTCTCTGCAGTGATCCCATACATCTCACAGTTATGTAGAAGGAGAATTGTGGATGCTTCAGAATAATATTGCCCTTGTTTTAGTTAATAAATCCTTTCTTTACAAGTTATTGGCTAAATTTGGGATGGGGGTAAATGCCCAGTAGTTAATTTGAAAAATTGTAAATCTTTGGAGCAAGCCAGAAGAATGGTGTAACTTTGTGTGTGTTGCTAACTTCTACGTCTTGATTTTCATTTATCTAGAAGGACATTTTGAAAGTTAACAGACATCATGCAGAAACCCTCTAAGTGATTCAATTTTTTTTAAAGGCAAATCTGATTAATATTCTGCTTTGTAACTTACATAATCCATATTCAATTGCTTAATGAGTTTTTGATTGTCACAATGTTCCTTGTATGTACTTGAAGGTGAATTGAAAACAGAAGTAGTGGAAAAATATAGTGAATACCTAAAAGCTATAGAAAAATCATTTAATAAATAATCAATATTTGATATCTAGATAGTATATTTGAGATATATATTTCTATATTTAATTATTAAAAGAATATCAAGTTTGAAGTGGGATTCAAGAAAAAGTATATAACATGGGCTTTAAAGATTGTATGTTTATATAAACTACCAGGACCATTCTGAGAAGGAACAATGCATTGGTTGTATATATACAGTTATAAATAATATAGTAGAGATTTTCTTCCAAATCCCTGACATTTTAACATATTCTCAAATAATATGACTCAGTTTTTAGGTGAATTTGTCATGACAAAGAAAGTCAAAAATCCTCCAATGGACCATTCATTACATCACTGTACATACCATTATTTAATCCTTTAACATATTATACTATGATGATATATTTTCATCTTTTTATTTCTTATTAGACCTTTGGGTCTTATCATTCTATTTTTGTAGATTCAACTCCTTACACAGGTGCCATAAGAGAAATGAATATTTATTTGATAATTTATCACATATTAATAACGTACTAATTTGCAGAACTTACCTTATTCTTCTGGTTAGTACTATAAAGAAAAAAAAAACAGAAAATCAGAACACTTCATTATTTTGAAGAGCAGTTAGACCAACATTACAAAATTTATTTTTGTCAAACATTCCCCAGCATTAACATAAACAATCATTGAATGCCACCAAATACCTGCTAGGGATTTATTGCACAATGGCTTTTTCTTGGGGGAGGGGGAGGTGAGTTCAAAATTCGTATGTTCTATAAAAGCCATTCTGAGGTAGCAGACAACTTGCTTTAAAAAAAAAAAAAAAAAGTATGTCTGGGCCCTGTGATCTACCCCTACACTATGATGAACTGAGTGTTACATACTTTGACAAGGTATATACTTGGACAAGAACAACCTTGGGAGATTAAAAAAAAAAAAAAAAAAAAAAAAGAGTGTTTCTATGAGTAGGATATGCTGATAGGATGTCCCTACAACTATTCAGGAAAAGAAGTTTGTTTTATTTGCATAGCTGAATGTTAGCTTTGCCATCTGGTCATCTTATTGGTCAAAGACAAAGATACCTATAGCTCAGCATAGGATATTGAATTGATCTTGACTGGATGGTTATGAGTTTCTAAATATTTTCTAGAATAATTATTTCCAGTTATTCTATTTTAAATATTATTTTATTATAAATTACCTCAAATAATTTTGAAAATCCTCCACAGTATATATTATGTTCATACAGTGCTCATATCGGTTTATGTGACAAGACATATGTATTTATAATAACACCTAGCTATGCAATTTTTTGTATGAATATCTAGTCATGAAAATTTGAGACCTCAACAAACTTTTTGAAATGAAAGTCATAGTGGATCTTGAGACATGGTTAGGATTTAGATACATACATATTTACTCACAATTTTATGTGAGATTGATAGGACCCTCTTCTAATCATGGCAGAGCAGAATGGTCTGTATGACAATTTAGTGGAGGTATAATAAAGTAGAAATAAAGAAAAAAAATTAAGATTATTTATTTAAGTAATCTCTGCACCCAATATGAGGCTTGAACCCATGACCCTAAGATCAAGAATCACATGCTCTACCAACTGAGACAGCCGGGCTCCCCAAAATGAAGAAAATTTAAATAAAATATGAAATAAGTGTCTTTTAAAACTAGATGTTCTTGGCATCTTCTTTTGAGGTCTTTCTCAGCTTGTTTATTAACCTAGATTTTTTAAATATGGTTTTAAAAAGGGGAAATAATCATTATAGTTAAAGTAACCAGGATTCAGAATTTAATTCGTCTTTGGTATTATTTTTTTTCATAATTCCTTATATATATCCTATCTAAGACTTTGTCATAAGGTTTTTTCTGATCTTAATAGGTAAGTCAATGATCTACCATATAATTCCCATTTATTTAAGGTTATTTCTTAAAGATAGTGTTTATAATATGTTATGTATCTAATTTACTCTGATTCCTACATAAGGAGTTCTCTTGCTAACTTAGTAGCCTTTGTTGAACCCAGAGAGAATTGTTAGTTCAGTGATTGCCAGGTCTTAATTACTTAGAAACTACTTTGCATTACCTGTGACCTATGGATTTATGGTTAGAGAGGGAGTATCTTGTAAAGGATCTTTGGGGCAGATGCTAAAGAAATCTTTGGACCTCAGGAAGATATGGAAATAAAAATCCATCTTTCTGTTTTGCTTTTGTAAAGCATGCATCTTGTCAATGCAATTATGTCTCTGTGTTAGAAAGGAAGATTTATTCTCTGCTTCTCATATTAACACGTGGAAGGTCTTCAGTTAGACTAACTCTCCTGACTTTTCTCTCCACCCCCCATCCCTACAAGACGAGTATGTTATGAAAACTGATGAATTTGGAAGGATAAATTCACCATGCTCAGCTCAGCCCTTTCCTTTCTCTTCTTTTGGATCTTTTTACTGTCGATGATACATTAAGATCTGCTGTTATCATCCCAGTAAGGGACTCTTTGGCAATACTAAGTACTGGATTCTGGAGAAATAACTTGGCTTCAGTTAAATCCTTTAGTTAGGATTGGCCTGTTTGCTATGCGTGCTAGCCTGAAATTTTTTATATTGTTTCATGAGAAAGGCACATAAGAGACTTGGTATTGTTGAACCAATGCAACTTATGTGTTCCTGAAAGAGCATTTTTCTATACTGGAGTCCAGAATTTATCCAGTTTTACCAAAAAAAGGATGAGTTAGTCTGTTTAATATAAAGACATTGAGTGTTAACAAGTTCTTTTATTGGCATATCTAAAGTTATACTGTAGAGCTTTTCTCCCCCTGCCATTAATGCTGGTGATTCCTCCATTTTTCATCTCTATTTTTCATCTCCATTTTTCTATCTTATATGTTGCACAGTTTGTTGCAATCTCTGGAAAAAAAAGAATGGGGCAATGCTTACCAATTCTTTAAAGCCCCAGTCATATGTTATGCAATAAGAAAAAATGATGTTAGATAGGTAGCAATCACTTTTTATTTTTAAAGATTTTATTTATTTATTTATTTGACAGGCAGAGATCACAAGTAGGCAGAGAGGCAGAGGGGGAAGCAAGCTCCTTGCTGAGCCGAGAGCCTGATGTGGGGTTCGATTTCAGGACCCTGGGATCATGACCTGAGCCAACAGCAGAGGCTTAACCCACTGAGCCACCCAGGCGCCCCAATAGCAATCACTTTTAATATCTACTATAAAGCCTATTTCAAGTATGAATGTAAGTACATCAGGGGTACCTTCTATATGATCAAAAATTCTTGCCTCTTTACAATAGTTGTAAAAAAATTCCACCGTGATTAATCTTAATCCCTATACTGAGCTTCCACTGAGACAACTAATCTTTGATTGAAGTTAAGTGTATCTAGGAATTTCTTTCTGATATGGATCACAGATACTGTTGGAACTTGTGGTATATTGTATTATTATTCCCAATTGTTTGCTTCCATTCACTACCATATTTGTCATTGCAGGGCCCAACCCTCTAGGAGGAATGTAAATCACCTTCCACTGATGTTCAGCTTTGCCTCTGACCTGTATTGGCCAATAGAATGCCAGCAGAAGTAGTGGAGATCACTTCTGAGAAGTTTAAAGAGCCATCCCTTGATTCCATCATTGCTTCTTTCCTGTGCCTTGAGTATGCATGTCCCAGATGCAGGTAGGTTGCTACTTCAGACTCGATCCCAGCCAATAAAGGTGAGAAATAAACCCTCATCCTCATAAACTACTGAGATTAGGAGTTGTTTGTTAACATGACACAACCTAGCACACGATACAGATTCAACAGTAATCAACTAAATACATATTTCTTCTCTTTTCTATCTCTTGTCTGTGCCCTCTATCATAATTTGTATGTATATATACTATATTATAGTCCATTGTATGTGTATATACTATATATATAATATAGTCCTGTGTGTGTGTGTGTGTGTGTATGTGTGTATTCCATTTCTCTTCCCTATTTTATTCTTCCTTTAAATTTCATTTGTGTCTGTTTGTTGGTTTAACCTTCTCAACCCACTTCTTTTTAAAAATGCTCTGTCAGAAATCTGGTCTTAGCCAGAGTTAAAGAAAAAAAAAAACAATTTTCCTAAATTGACTCATCTGGGTGGGGTTTATATCCAGCTTATTTTATTTTTGAAAATGTCTAAGAGAAACTTTTGACATTGAGCATTTTGAAAAATCTTACTTATAAACATTCTTTGGCCTCTTAGCATTGTTATTCCATGGAAAAGAAGGAGGACATGCCTAAGATTTATATAGCTGACAGAGATTTCTATGTACTGTGTGCACTACATTTATATTTTCAGCTTAAATCATTGAGTGATTATTTTCTGAAAGAATTTTGTCTTTCTTGGGGGAGGTTGAAAATCATGTCTACTCGATGATTTATTAAGTGAATAAGTAAGTGAAAATGAACAGACTGGTACTGATTTTTACCATAGGCAGCAAATTATGAATAATGATTCTTCCATGCTTGAACTCCTTTGCAGTGATTCTGCAAATAATTCTAGTTTTCTCAGGTTGTTTCAGCCAAATGGATTTGCATAGGCAGGAGAGACTGAAAGACAGCAGGTTAGGCTTGAAGCACTATGTCGGGGGGCACGTTAGAATTTTATTAGAAATATGGGCTTTTGTGCCATTTGGTGCCCTGTGTTCATCACTGTCATATGCTTGCAGCTCTGTAACTGTAGGGAAGACTAGAAAACATTTAGGATTGTGCAGAAAATAAACAAATATATAGGTTAAAAAGCTTTTAAAATGTACCTTAAAATACCGAAGGTCTTATAATTAAACTGAAGAGATTTAAGAAACCTATGGAATCTGTCACTGCCCACCTTTATAAACAAATACTGTTGACTGGCATTCCTTGAGAAGAAAACTGCTTCTTTTTTCCAAGGTAGCATTTTTAATATACTAGATTGAACCAAATGCCATTTCCTTCTTTTAGGTCAAAAGCAGTTGACATTTGGCAATTTCATACTTTTCAAGCAAGTAACTTAAAATTTACAATCCAAGTACCCTCCATGACAAAATGTCCATTTCTCAATGTGCACTTTTAAATCAACATGCAGAATATGTGCTTATGGATTTATAACTATAAATTTCTATTATGTCATAAATATTTAACATCATAAGTATTTTGCTCCTAAAATATTAAATATTAAGGTATTTTAATAAATTATGGCATAGCCACAAACGTCCATAATTTAGAGATTGACAGTGGTAGTAGTGAACCAAATTTTGTTTGCTCTTGCTTTAATAAATTATAGTAAAATACCCCTCCCCCAACATAGACCATGCATACATATTACATATGTTACATACTTTCCTTTTAAAATATATATCTATGGTTTCTTTATCTTATACCATTTTGCTTTCCCAAAGTATAAATTTAAATAGGATTGCAAGAGGTTTATTAATCATCTTTAATTGTGCTTCCATTAGATAATTATCTTTATCTTCATATGTCAATGGATGTACAAACATTATCTCACTTGCTATAATTTGAATTTACTACATTTCTAGTGAAATCTAATGTTTTGGGGATAAATTATCTGTTAATATTTTTGGATCATTTATTCTACTGCAGGCTTTCATTTTTTTTCCATGCCTTAATAATTTTCTCATAGATACATGCAGAGATGTTTGATAAATGTGAGAAGGCGGGGAACAAGAGAAGTCAATGTGCAAGGAGAAGCAAAGGTGACCCAGAGAGAACATAACTGGGAAGGAGGAGGAAATCTGTCAGAGTAGTGCAAATGTAATATGATGCCTCAACAATGCAGAGTCAGGATAACGTGTAGAGATGTGTCTGATCTCTTCTTGTTCCTCAAACTCCCATTCCCTAGCCCTGCCACTCCCTGAATTTCTATGTTTATGAGGTGAAGACTGCATAAGAAAGGCAAAAGACAGTTTCATTATGCTGAGAACCTCTTCTAAAAGAGCCCTTAATAGGAAGAGGCAGCAGGCAGGAATGTGGTCAGGAGTGTGTGATGGCAGAAGTGTGCTCTGGAGGCACTCGCAGTGGCTCAAGAGGAAGCCGGGCATGAGCTGGGCTAAAACCAAAGAGAGTGGCACTGTCCAGGGAAGACTCAGCCTCTAGCAAGTTTTCCGGTATATCTGAGTTCCTCTACATCCCATGCAGAGATGCTGATGGGGACCCAAAAAGGAGAAACTGAGGTCTGGTCATCCCTGAATATATTTAACATTTTAAGCTGTTCATATTTCTTTATTTGTAGGGAGTCTGATTTAAAAAAGCAATTATTTTCTGGCATTTAGTGACATCTCACAATAGTCTTTTATGTTTTACATTTTCATCTGGGAGATGTAAGTTTTTATTCAAATCTTTAAAACAGCTTTAAAAACACTATTTTTCTCTTCTCTTAATAATTTAAATTTTTTATAATGAAATATGTCACCCATGTAGATAGTGTTGGGCTGGCAGGAAGGGCTACCAAAGATGGCGAAAATTCCCGCCACAAGACCTGAACTGGGACAGGAGAACAAAGGACCAAGATGGCGAAAGTTCCCGCCACACCACCTGAGCTCGGACAGGAGAACAAAGGCCCAAGCAGGAACCTGAGACCCCCGCCCTGGGCTCCTGTGGACCAATGGGATCCCGATGAGCAGGAGGGATATCCAAATAAGGGAAACTTGCCAAAAGACCCCTGAGCTTTCCCCAAGATCCCTTAAAAGCCCCCTCCTCCCTGCCTTGGGCGCGACTTCCCCCAC
>NC_081563.1:16618786-16640323 GCF_022355385.1 Mustela nigripes | reverse complement strand
AACCTGAGACCCCCGCCCTGGGCTCCTGTGGACCAATGGGATCCCGATGAGCAGGAGGGATATCCAAATAAGGGAAACTTGCCAAAAGACCCCTGAGCTTTCCCCAAGATCCCTTAAAAGCCCCCTCCTCCCTGCCTTGGGCGCGACTTCCCCCACTCTGCTTTCCAGAGTTGCGGAACCTCGCCCGAGGGTGCCCACCTCCTCCCGGTGCAACTTTCTCGGCTCCCCTTCACCTGGGCCCTGAAACTTCACCGGAGAGAACCTTTAATAAACCTTGCCTTACACTCACTTTGCCTGGTGTTGTGTTTATCTCGTCGGAAAAACCTTACAGATAGTTTATAAAATGCACATGTAAAATTGTGAGAATAGTAAGATGACTACTCAGGTAGTCTAAATACAGTTTAATAAAAAGGACATCACCAGACTTAGAGACCATCAGAGTGGCCCCCACAGATTGCATGCTACTCTGTCCCCCTGGGGAAATACTGTTCTGGATTCTGTGTTCATCACCCTCACACTTTTATTAAAGATAGTCTATCTTTCCCTCATACACACCTCAACAACATATGGCAAGAGTACTTCTTTGATTTGTCTCTTTGCTGCAGAATTATGCTTCAGTTTTTCATCCGGGTGGCTACAAGTCTCTGAGTAGTTGTAGCATATTTCCCATTTTTATTGCTATAAGGACATACTAGAATTTATTTTTACATTTTATGATTAATTAGACTTTTGGATTTTCCTTTTTTTTTTTTTTTCCATGACGAAACATGCTGTTGTGAATACTCCTGTCTGTGTGCTATGCTGCCCATGCCCAAGACTTTATCTGGTGTATACATATACACCAGAATATAAATGCCAGAATATGTACATAATCAACTTGGTCAGTGATGGTGAACTATTTTCTCAAGTGGTTGTGCCAATGGACGATTGCACAGTGACAAGTGGATGAGTTTGTTTTGCTTCAGAAGTTCCCCAACATCTGGTACTATTTGACTTTCTAACGTTTGCCAGCCAGGGTATGGAATGGTACCTAATTTGTTTTCTACCATGTATCGTGTTTTAAATTTCTCTTTGTTAGTGAGGTACAGACTATTTTCACATGTTTATAGATCATTCTTGTTTTTTATCCTCTTCATGTCTTTTACCCTTTAATTTTTTTAAGATTTACTTATTTTAGAGAAAGAGAGAAGTCCAAGCAAGCCCAGGGTAGGGGGAGAGCCAAGGGAGAGGGAGAAAGAGAGAGAATGTCAAGCAGACTCTTCACTGAGCATGGAGTCTGGAGTCTGATAAGGGGCTCCATCCCAGGACCCGAAGATCATGACCTCAGCCAAAATCAAGAGTTGTACACCTAATTGACTGTGCCATCCAGGCACCCCTGGACATTTTTTCTTTTTATTACCTTGAGAGAGTCTATTTAATGTAAGAGTTTCATAATTTGTTTGTTATATGAGACACAAATATCTTTCCCAGTATAAATCTTGTCATTTACTCACTGTATGATAGCAGAACTTCATGAATCTGTGATATTTTCTTTTAAGGTTCAGACTTTTTGTGTGTTGCTTTAGAAATTTTTCTATCATGAGGTCAATGAAAAATTTTGTCTCTGTTGTTTCCTGAAAGTTTTATAATGCTGTTTCTCCCCCCTATTTAATTCTTTAATACATTCAAAATTGATTTTTGTAGGGTGTGAGGGAGGGATAGAAGTTAATTATTTTGCATGATAACCAATTATTTAAGCACAGTTAGGTAAGAGGTTCTTTCTCCACTGATCTGAAGGGCCAGTTCAGTTTTAAATTACATTTGCATATGTGGATGAATTGAAATGACGACAGTTTACAATAAATCTGCTGTTAGAGCAAGTCACCCCATCTTGTTCTCTTTTAAGAGGATCTCGCTCTTTTTCATCTCTGGTGTTTTCATGTAAATTTTAGAATCACTTTGTCATTTCCATGAACAATTCTGTAGATATTTGTTTGGGATTTCTTTGAAGTTAAAAGTATATAGGGAACATTTACATTCTTATAATATCCAGTCTTCTCATCCTACTATATGTCATTTACTTTATTTAGGTGCTCTTTAATACCTTCAAAAGAGTTTGTAATTGTTTCTTAAAGAGTTAGTAGAACTTCTGCTAGTATTATTTCTAAATAGGTAGGTATTTTTCTTGCCACTGTAAATAGTCTTCTTTTCCCTTTTAGTCCTCAAAGTCTTCCTAAAGTTTTACCTTCATTCTATCTCGCCACCAAAGTTACCACTATCTTTACTTGTAATAATATATACTAGTTTTGATAATTTTTGAACTTTATAGCATACTCATACTGTACACTCTTTTGTGTCTGGCTTCTTTTGTTCAAGAGTATATTGGTGATAGTGAGATTAATACTAAATGATGAATAAAGTGTAAATATTAGTGATAGACATTTGACTTGTTTCCAGTTCTGTGTATTAGGGAAAATAACACATATAGTATTACATACCTATAATAAACATACTTATGCATGATTTCTGATGCATATACATATGCATTCTTGTTGGATAAGTGAAAGTATGGTATCACAGTCTATGCATATGTTCAGCTTTTATAGATATTGTCAGTTTTTCAAAGTGGTTGAAAATTTTTAAAAATTATCCTTCCATAGTAATATGTAAGTTTCAGTATCTCATTATTTCTACCTCTTAGTGTGATAGGCTTTTTAATTTTACTTATGTTTTTCCTGGTGGGTATTATAGTTTTAGATTGTATTTCTCTGATGTCTAGTGAGGCTGGACACTTTTCCATAATGTTTGGCCATTTAATTTCTTCTCTTACAAAATGCCTGGTTATGTCTTTTGGCCTTTTTTAAAAACAGAAATTGGATTACCACTCATTTTCTCATTGATGTGTATGACAATTTTTCATACATATTTGATACAAGTTTCTATCATATGCCATTTATTTTTTTCGGGGTTTTTTTCAGTTTTCTTTTATTTTTAATTTATTCTGTTCAATTAGCCATCATATAGTGTATCATTAGTTTTGCATGTACTGTTCAACAATTCATTAGTTGTGTATAATACCCAGTGCTCATCACATCATGTGCCCTCCTTAATACCCATTATCAGGTTACCCCTGTTCCCACCCCCACTTCTGTAACCCTCAGTTTGTTTTCCAGAGTCCAGAGTCTCTAACAGTTTGTCTCCCTCTCTGAATGCTTCCCATTCAATTTTCTCTCCCTTCCCCCGTGGTCCTCTGCACTATTCCACACATGAGTGAAAACATATGATAATTGTCTTTCTTTGCTTGGTTTATTTCACTTAGCATAATCCCCTCCAATTCTATCCACATTGATGTACATGGTAGGTATTCATCCTTTCTGATGACTGAGTAATATTCCATTGTATATATGAACTACATTTTCTTTATCATTCATTTGTTGAAGTATAACATCTCTGTTCTTTCCATAGTTTGATTATTGCAGACATTGCTTCTATGAACATTCAGGTATATGTGCCCCTTCTTTTCATTACACCTGTATCTTTGGGGTAAATATGTAGTAGTACAATTGCTGGGTTCTAGGGTGGCTCTATTTCATATTTCTTCTTTACCATAATCTCTTTCTAGAAGCTATGTCAGACATTTCTTATGCTTTCTTATTATGTACATGATTTTTTTTATATCTTAGTTTTATCAGGTTGCATTGTATGTAACTTCATCAAATGTGTTTTTCATTTTACTAATTCTCTCTTCAGCTATATGAACTCAGTCTTTTTTTTTTTTTTGACTTCTTGATGAAGATTGTCCCTCTACATGTAAGATCAAAGCCTACACATAAAATTTCCTTGCTGTTCCTTGATATATAGTAGGTTTAGATTTTGTTTCCACTTGTAATATAGGTGTGAGATTTATGTGAGACTTTCCTGATAGATACTCTATCTTGGATGGCTTTAAGACTTATGACTTATTTTCTATCCCATATTTTTGTGTATCTATAAATATGAAAGCTCAAGATCTCTAGAGGTTGTTAAAAATCTTCAGGGTAGGGTGCCTGGGTGGCTCAGTGGGTTAAGCCGCTGCCTTCAGCTCAGGTCGTGATCTCAGGGTCCTGGGATCGAGTCCCGCATGGGGCTCTCTGCTCAGCAGGGAGCTTGCTTCCCTCTCTCTCTCTCTTCCTGCCTCTCCATCTACTTGTGATTTCTCTCTGTCAAATAAATAAATAAAATCTTTAAAAAAAAAAAATCTTCAGGGTAATATCTATTTTGGGATAACATTCACAAACCAGAGTTTTGGCTTTTACTTTGATTTTGACTTTGACCTCTGTAGGTATCTTCAATTTTTCTAGGTCAGCAATGTGTTCTTAATGATTGCTTTTCTTTTATTTGGCATTTTTATTTTATTTTTTATTTAACTTATAGTAAGAAGGGCCATTCAGGGTAACTGGGCTACCATTCATCTAGAAAGAGAAGTCTAGTTATCTTGATAACAATAACTTATGCACAAATAACTGTAATTCATGCTTTATTTTGAGAAAGAACAAATTTTTTTGCTTTATCCATTGCTTTCATACAAGAAAGTTACTGAGGATTTGTCTTATATTTAACTCAGCTACCTTAGCAAGTATAGTATTTTAATGGTTTTCTTTCCATTTATTTCTAACTCTAATGTTATGTTATTCATGAATAAGCACTACTTTTTTCTAATTTTCAAAAACATTTTAATACAATAATACATATAATGTTAAATAATTTAACCTATTATTTTTTAAATCAATTTTAATGATGATTTTTATTTGGGTACTTTTGAATTTTTTTAATATAAGGTCTAATAAAATTTATATATTTTTTGTTTATTAGAATACTTTAATTTTGTAAAGTTTCATTTTGTATCTATTGAAGTAAAGACTTGGTTTTTCTCCCTATTAACATCTTCCAGTGAACCCCATTTAGAAGGTTATTCATAGAGCACACAAATATATACTGATGGTTCTTGAAATAAAGCAAGTGAGCAAATTAAAAGAGCTCTCAAGACCAAAGCTGGAACAATTTGAGCAGCAAGATAAATGAATTAGCACTAGTTTATTACCCAATATATAAAATAAATACCCATGAGTCTATATTGATATAAATAAATGCTTGAATAAACTTATAAATGGAGGAGAAGAGACAAATTTCCCATGCATAAGAATTTCAAATAAATTAAAAAGATAGTCTACTCTCAAAGAGAGGGAACCTAACTCCCCATCCTTTAAATATGGGCTTTGCCTAATGACTTCTTTCCAAAGAATAGAGTGTGGGAAGGGGAAAAAGTAACTTTGCAGTATAAAAACCTGACAAACATTATTTAAAGAAGTAGATGATCAAGTTCAACATTAACCATCATAAATCATGTTGATACAATGACATGAGATGATGACAATGATGTTTTACCTCTATTATGTTCCTCCCTAAAACCTATAACTTCAATTTCACCAGAAGAAAAACATCACACAAATACCAATACTGGGTCATCCCACAATATTTCTAAACAGCACTCCTTAAAACTCAAAGTCATTGAAAACAAGGAACCTTTGGAAAATTTTCATAGTGGGGAGTTAAAGAGACATAAAAACTAAATATAATGTGGATAGAATTGTGGAACAGAAAAAGGACATTAGGTAAAAATAAGGAAATCTGAATAAACTATGGACTTTAGTTAATAATAATGTGTCACAATTAGCACATAAATTGTAATGCATGGGAACTGCTTGTGGAAGATGTTAATAGTGTATATGGGACATATGGGGACCATTGGCACTACCTTCTTAATTTTTCTGTAATTCTAAACCATTCTTAAAAAGAGAGTCTATACAACTAATGAATTACTGAACGGTACATCTGAAACTAATGATGTACTCTATGTTGGCTAGTTGAATTTAAATTTTTAAAACAAATAAAAATTATAAAAAGAAAAAAATAAAGTCTAATAATAAAAATAAATGAGGCCAGGGAAATGTTTAAAGGTGAGGTGCTTTCACAGAAGTTGGTGTCAATTCAAGTCGGAATATTTCTTGAGCCATATATATTACTATTCAATTTATTTTACATCTTGAATACAGTGATACTCCTGAATTATCAGTGGTTGCCTACAAGTTACCCTGGAACCATAACATCCAAATGAGTGAGGATTGTCCAATTTGTAGCATAAGTGAACATCTTTTTTAAAAAAGGAGCTAGGTAATTGAAATAATAATTATCCATCATCATTTATTACAGCCTGTGATGGGAGCTAGTGCTCCAACCTAGTATACTTAGCAGAAACATGAACTTTTATAAATATTGAATGATAATTAATCAAATTGAAATACTTTGCTCCAAGACATAAACCTTAATTCTTTAGAAAATTAATTGAATTTAAAGTAATATTTTTGTAGGTTTGGGTAACTATTCATTAATACCAGGGGACATTTACAATTGCATGACTTTAAGAACATTTAATAGAAATACAGATTCATAGAACTAGGGGAGATCATCTGCTTCTAGTCCCTCATTTACTCTGAAAGGGGGAGATACCAAATGACCTGGCCAAGACTGATGCATTGTTTGTCACAGAGTGCTTAGAATTTATTTCAGTTTTCCACTGAAGTTTAGAAGTTGAAGCCAAAAGATTTGGATGTGGGTCCTGAATGTGCCCCTCATGGGCTGTGTGAAAATAAGCTGGCTCTTTAACTTTTATTTCTCTAAGTATTACTTTTCTTTATTATGACATGAGGATAAAGATGATGACATAGTAATAATTCTCCAAGTATTTCATAATGCTGTTTAACGTTTCAAAGGCAACTTGTACTGGGAGGAAATTTAAATACCAGAAAGCAAAATACAACTTGTTAATATTGTTCTTATTTTTATTAAGTTTTATCTGCTGTCTTTCACTTATGATTTTCCCTTTGTAGATGGATATATTAATAACTAGGCCAGGAAGCCAAGTCTTACAGAGCTGTTAAAATGTTAAAATTCATTTTATGTATATTTAAGTATGGCTAGATTGCACACTTTTCATCAATTTCTGTGTATCTCTCTCTCTCTCTCTCTTTCTTTATTTGTCTATGGCCTGTTGGGTACTTTAATTTGATTTGCTAGGCTTTATAGTACTAAAGGTAGAAGAGAGTGTTCCTCTGCAACCTTTGATTGTCTTCACCCTCTCTCCTTCTTATAGTTACTCTTTCTTCCAGTGACTTCTGCAATAATATTTCTGCCTGGTTTTCCTTCCCCTTCTTTGAAGAGTCCATTGCAGTGTTTCCTTCCTCCTGTACCTCAGACAATAATAATGTAACTCTGGGTTCTATAGTTAGCATTCTTATTTTTTCATTACAAATATTCTTCCTGGATAGCTTCACTTAACTTCCATGATCCCAAATTTATAGAATGCATCATTGAACTTCATATTTTGATTTCTAGCTCAGACTATTATCTTGAGTTTCAGAGTTACAAAGCTAACTACAAATACTTCTCCCAGAATATTTATTTATTTATTTTTAAATATTATTTATTTATTTATTTGACAGAGAGAAATCACAAGTAGATGGAGAGGCAGGCAGAGAGAGAGGGAGGGAAGCAGGCTCCCTGCTGAGCAGAGAGCCCGATGTGGGACTCGATCCCAGGACCTCGAGATCATGACCTGAGCCGAAGGCAGTGGCTTAACCCACTGAGCCACCCAGGCGCCCCTCCCAGAATATTTAATAGTCACATTGAATTCAAAATATCTAAAGGCAAAGCCATGACCCCATTGCCCCCTCTCTTTAATTTCCATAACCTTCCTCTCAACTTTTAACTCATTTCAATCTGTTGTACACGTCAGAATCCTGGAAGTTATCTGAAGCATCGTCTTCTCTTAACATTCTCATTTCCAATTGTGAAAACATCCTAATGGATTATTTCTCAAATAATTGATTGAATTTGCCCCTTTTCAGCATTTCTGCCTTCTCTATTTTGGCTAGGGTTTCCATGATCTCTTCCCCATACCTTTACCTTAGTCTCAGTTCAGGCCTGGGATTCAGGTAACTAACTCCTCTATATAAGTCACTTTTCCCAAGGTTTCTAAATCGCATGTATGACATATGACTCTATTGTTTAAAACTGTTTGGTGGTTTCTTGTTTATAACATTATTAAAGACCAAAATTTCCTAGAAAGCAATCAAGTATCTTCATGATCTGAGAATTTTTCCAAACTCATGTTTCTCAGTTCCCCACATTCTATGCTTAATATCCCAACTGAAATGACTTTTAAAAATGGTTTTATTTACTCATTTGAGAGAGAGAGGGGGTCAGGGGTGGGCAGAGGGAGAGGGAGAGAATCTCAGGCAGACTCCCCACTGAGTGCAGAGCCTGACTTGGGACTCTATCCCATGACTCTGAGACCATAACCTAAGCTAAATCAAGAGTCAGACACCCAGCTAACTGAGCCACCCAGGAGCCCCACTGAAATGCCTTTTAATGAATGTTCACTTTTATCTGGCTGTGTTATATGTAGTTAGTCTATTGTGTTCAAGATCCAAGTCAAATGTTACTTCAGACAAATTTCTTCAGACAAAGGAGTGCAGTCCACATGTCTAACAATTTTTCATGGAAATAAAATTAGTTTTTATGTATATACTTTTATTGCTAGGTTATGATTCTACAAGGTAGAATAGTCATCCACTACTGGGTATTCACTTGACAAAGTTAGAAGTGTACAGTGGTAGAAGATTCTCTTTGGTGTATAGCACACGAATGATTGTAACATAATTAATAATCTAAATTGGTGGAAACTGGTATTTTTATAATTCAAGGATGATCAACTGTCATTGCTTGTCAAGAGAGAAGTGAAAGGGATCAGTCAGTGTAGGACTCCTTGGCCCAAATTGCCTTCCAATCAAAAGAGTTTTTTAATTTGAAAATTAATCAAAATATTCTGTTCTGGGAACATTTATTTAAGTGTTGCTTATGTATTTTTCCTATGATATCTTTGCAAGAAAACTTCTGGTCACTAGTGTTACCACAAGAAAGTTGTTGTTAAGGTTGGGTCTGTTAATGAACTCTATAAACACATTCAGCATCTGGCAGACATTCCAAGGTGAAAGCCAAGCAGATGGCTAATTTAATATAATCTAAGTGACTTTGGATCAGATAAAGCAATTGAATTAACAGCACTTTAACTCCGCATACATCAGTTCCCAGCCATTCCTACCATTTCATTCCAATAGGCACTTCTTCAGGATGAAAATCAATGCTAATTGAAAGCTCATATGGTGATGTTTATGCCTGTAAAATGTGTGGCTAAATAGCATATTAAAAACATGTGGGCATGAATATTAGGATTGGGAAATGGGTTTAATATAGAATAAATCATAATGCCCTTAGTGTTGCTCTATGGATTTTAAATCATAAATTGTATTTTATACATTGTGCCTACTGTATTAATCTCCATTTCATTCAGACTCTTTCCATTAGATCCACTGGGATTTATGGTTGATTCATAGTGACTTTCAACTTGCTATCCTGTGGAATAAGAGTGTGTATGTGTGTTTGTGTGTGTGTGTACTGATAGAGAGATTTTATTTTGTTATTGTATACTATATGTGTTTTTAATATATTCACTGCACTTGAAAAAGTATAACTTAAACTTATTTTATAGTGGTTAATGTGCAACACAAAGTTGTAAGTAATTAGTCTCAAATCACTTAGCCAGAAAGTAGAAGAGTAATCCCACAATTGATGACTTTTAGCTGTAGTGGCAGAGCATGGATACAGTGGTTAGAAAGGCCCAGGGTTCAAATTCTGGTTCTGTGACTAACCACCTGGGTAGCAGACCAACATTGTGCCTATTGAGAGGACTGCATGGCGAGATGCTTGTAACTCATGAAACGTAGTATGTCAGGTACTTGATAAATATAAATCATTATTGTCAGTATTTTCTCACCATCAACACCTTTAACATGATAGCCATCCTTTAATCAATGTGTTCAATAAGCATTCATTTACTCTTTGCAGAGAGTTACGCTGAGCACTAGTAATAGAAAGGTAATATAAAGGAGGAGAGATAATAGATAGAGCAAAGAGAACAAGGATGTAGATTTTGAAGTCAAAGTACCTGGGTATAAATTCCAGCATCTGTGCCCTTGAACAAGGCATTAATACTCCCTCTGTTTAGTCCTTCCATTTGAAGATGGAACTAATACTAGTACTTACTTCACAGGTGGTTGCCTTTATATATAATTAATTAATTAGTTAGTTAAAATTTATCTATTAGTTATTATTAATTTGTTAATATTTAATTATATAATTAAATATTTAATTGATTTGATTAAACCGTATTTAATATATATTTAGGCTTTGAACATTCTTTGGAATATAGTAAGCATTACAGAAGTGATAGGGAAACACTAAAATAAAAGCTGCATGAGGAAGGAGATTATTTTGCTCTTTTGTTTACTACTTTAGAAAGTTACAAATATTTATTTAATAAATGAAAAGTAAATTCCTTTTGTTCAAGGGACATGCAGTCTACTAAAGACTTAGAAGCACACAGCTACAATCAAAGTATATTTTTTGTTTATGGTAAATAGAGTTATACTTATGCATGACTCCTGCCCTCTTAGAGGGTTTTGTGAGAAGCAAGAAAAACATTAATGAAATATGTGTGATGACTTCACAATTAATTATTTTGCTGGAGGCATAGGCTTTTGTCTTTGGATAATTCAATGAGAAAAGAGAAAGTTCTGCTTTGAATCCAATGAAGCTTCACTGATGCCATGATCGCTCTGGGCAACATGGCCTTGGATGATGCCATTTTACACTCGCAGCTCAATGAATACAGTCAATATAAAACCATATCTCCCTCTACATTGCCCAGCACCTTCCAGTCCAGCATGTCTTCTTCCATCACTGGTATCTCACATCCAAATGAGCAAAAGGGTATATCATAAGGAAATATAGGAGAGCCCCTATAAATATGACCTCAGCTTTCAATTCACAGGTAATTTCATTACTTTCTTATAGGACCTTGACATCTTGTGATATGCAGTACTTAACATCAATTTTCACATGGAAATTTTCCAAGATGAAGAGCTATTAACAATTGAACTACTCTTGATAATACTTTGACCATGTATATGCACACATGTGCACACATGTATGTGAACAGTATCATTTTGTATACTTCGAGCAGGAGAGATGATCACAGTAGAACTTGGCTGTCCCATATATCCCACTAGCATATAAGCTATAAGAAAGATTTCCCAGGTTTCACGTGGAAATGCCAGATCAATAGCTTCTAGTTTTAAATGGCAGAATCTTACTTTCTTTCACATGGAAAGAACTTTCTAGGACTCTCCAAGAAAACAGAAGAGCAGTCTCTTCATTTATTCCTAGGTGCAGTGTTTGCTCCTGCTTCTGTCTTCTCCCTTATAACTCTTCCTCACTATAGGCATGTATCTGCAAGGGCTGGCTGTGCCCTCCAGCAAATCACCCACGTGATTATCCCACTCCTAACTTCTAAGGCTCTTGGTTTATCTGCTTTATTTTCCAACTTTCTGTCTAATGGAGGAAATGCCCTTCACAAATCTCTTGTTTTGAAGTACAGATCTCAGGCAGAGTCCATCAAATCTCTAGATGCTTCAGTATTTTTTTTTTTTTTAAATCACAGCAGACTCTCTTTTCCAAACTTTAGTGCTCACACGCTCAGGCCCTTGTTGCTGTGTTTAAATTTGGGTTCTACCAACTGCTTTATTCCTTTTCTGTGTTTCCAAACTCCAGTTGAAAACAAATTTCAAAGTTTTTCCTCCATAGTAACTCCAGAACTGTGAAAAACAGGGAATGTGACAGGATACCTGTGCAAATACCACAGACTATTTTATCATGGGTATCTGCCAGAAGACGTAAGTGACTCAGAGGGGTCACATGCTAGCTAAGTCCATGGTACAGGGTACAGAGACATGTTACTGCAGTCACAAACACAAGATAACACAGCACCTCACCATATGCTCAGTTGATCAACTGAAAACCACTGTTTCAAAAAGAAATAAATAAAAATAAAACAAGTTGGGAAAATGAAGGGAAGAGAGGGGTGTTGAACCATCCACAGCAGGACCTTGCTGTTAAGCTGAATGTCCAATTTAGCTCATCCTGATTTTATTTGAGCATTTCCTTTTGTAAGCATACATAAAATAAAAGAAGTTTTATTGTAAATGAACAAATGTGTAAGGAAATAACAATGTGGGTGAATCATGTGACTGCATCTGGTTTTAGATCCTCTTTAGGTCAAGTCAACAACTTCTCCTTGCTTGTAGCCTGAGATGTCCTAAAATCTGCTGCACTGTTTGGCATCTCCCTACCTCTCCCAGCCAATTGCCCACAGTGCTCATACTGACCCTTACCACCATCCATGCTGGCCTTCATTTCATTTCTCAAACATGTGATGTGCTTGGCCATCTCCCAGCCTTAGCATGCTATTCCCTTTCAGCTCTGAGCTCCATCATTGTTTCTTAGGGAAATGCCACAAGACCCAGTGGCTACACCACATCTCCTCATCAAATGCTCTCATAGCACTAAACACATCTCACCTGTAGTCCATGCCACTTTCTATTTATCTTGGACAAACTTGATCAGCATCTCTGTCCACCAGTTGCATGGAAGGTTCATCAAAGCAGGGGCTCCATCTGTTTTGCTCACTATCTGTTGTTTCAGCCCTGACCCAAATATCTGAAACATAGTAGGCCTCAATGAGTATTTGTTGAACAGATTACTGATTTAGATTTTGCCTCTTCTTTTTCTTCTGCATTTTCTTTAACATTTTTGAGCTTTGACTCTGACCAAGCACTTTCCTATCCTAGTACCTGTATTTTTTTCATGTATTTCTGTTACTATTTTGAAATTTGTTTTCTGGTTAATTAAAGCACTGATAGTCTTAGAAGCTGTAAATTTGGAAATTCCTTAATTGGAGAATGGAGAGGATCTTGACAAACAGAGAAAGGATCACAGATTTTGCAAGAAGGTTTAGAATTGATCTTTGATGATCAGGAATGTGAAATGGCTATATGGTGAGCAAAGAGAGGTGAGAGAAGGAGAAGGAATCTCTATAACCCAGGGGCCCATAGCTACTGCTATGTGTCCTTAGAGGAGTGGATGTGAGTATTTGGGATTGAAAAAGCTTGTTCTTGGCCCCAAACTGAAAGTACCTGTCACTGCAGCTGGCCATGATGAAGTAAGTGGAACCTGTTCTAAACAGGCCACCCTGCATATTAAACTTCTCAAATGCACTAACAAAGCACTTTTGGAAGTATTCTAACTAGGTCAGCAATACATTTGCCATATATCACACGAATAATTCAAATGTAATTCATAAGTATCTAGGCTTATGGAAATTGATGTTTTCTGTAAATACTGGAGTGTGAACAACTCTCACTGCCAGTCAAAACAGAATTAAATTTCAGGCTGGGCTATATCAAGGGAAATAATAGAGATTCATAGATTATAGGGTTAGAGGGGTCAAGTGCTATGTATTATCTGGCATAAACAGAAACTTCCAGACTTATAGCTTTTTTTTCCATAGAATTATAGACAGTTTGCTCTCCCTTTGAACTATGTTCCTGAAGGCACCTCAGTGAGATTTTCTGGAGTAAATGATTCTATTGCCTGCCCAAGCTTATTTGAAAGGATTCATCCTAATGTGTCCTCTGAGCTTCTCTTTCAAATCACAGTTCATTGCCTTTCCCTGGCCCTCTTGACTGCCGTGATTAACTTTTCCATACTTAGATCACTATGATCTCTTCAGAAACCTCAATAACTTTAATAGGAAATCATCCAAAAATTTTCACTGAAATGTTAACAGTGGTTAACTCAGGGTAGTAACATTGCACCCACGTACACATATCTATTTTTCAAACTTTCTACAATTAGTATATATTGATTTTATAATGTGTCACTCAATTATTTATTCAGCCAATATTGATTGAGTGCCTACTGTGTACTCTTCAGTCTTCTAGCTGATAGAGATACAGAGGAAATAATGATTGAAATAAATCACTGGAGTGTCATGAGGGAATGCGTCAGTAAGAGCCATGCTGACTCCTGTCATTACATTTCATGTAATACCTTCCAGAACCAAAAGAGTAGAGTCTATGGCAGGAGATTCTGGTCTGAAACCTGCTAAAAGAAAGATGCAGCTGAGAAGAAAGGGGGCTCTTCTTTTTAGTCAATATAAGATCCTGAGTTTTTATTTTAGAGTGAAGTTAAAATTATTTCCTGAAGGTGAACTAATCTGCTCTTCTATGTTTTTGGAGTTTTCTGTGGGGTAAAGCATTTAGTGACCTAATTCTTGGCAAGGGTTTGTAATCTAGAGGGATGAAAATTCTAAGAAGGGATGTGTGCTCAGGGAAGACAGGAAGAAGAAGTCAAAAAGGATGGTTGATCACCACAGATTCTAGCAAGAGAAAAATGAAAAATATCTGTTAACTCACTACTATGTTTATTTCGTGCCCAACTGTTTTCTGGGGAGTTGTTGATGTAATAGTGGTATGATACAACTATTTAAATTTATTATTCCAGATTTTCTAAATATCTAGTAGGCAAGAATGAGATCTTTTAAATACTAGATTTAATTAAATATTTATTTGGTGTCAACTGTGTGCTCATCAATAGTCAAAATGCCTACCCTGCACATAGAAACTATTCAGTTCAATTTTTTTTTATATATGTGACAGGTGGCTAAGGCATAACATATAGATGTCAGCTGCCATTCTCATGGCTTGCCCCAGGCACCTGTCACTTCAAGAAGTATTGAGAGGAGACCTGGATTCCCAGCCCAGGGCTTCAGAAAGAACATATGGCTTCAGGAAGGCTGTCAGAGATGATTCTCTTGCTGACCCTACTCTTGATGGACAGCTCTGGCTTTGAGCTGCCTGACTCAATCGAAGTTGAGCTCCGGTTTATGCCATAGAACCTTTCTTATGACTTGTCTTGGGCTAGCCTGGTCCCTAGGAGAATGCCACTCTCATATACACATATCTGGTTCCAGAATTTCCTGGACATGTTCTTTTGACTATGACAGGAAGTGGAACACATCTTGGGATCCCTTTGTGTACTTTTTGTCAACCATAGCTAGTCACTGTGGCTCATATTCAGGCCATGGCCTATCACAATGGGCAACAGAGAGAAACTGAGGAGTATGTGGGAAGATTCTTATTAGGTGTACATCTCTACTTTCTTTTAGTCCACCCTTTTCTTGACACACTGAACAGAATGGAATTTACTATCATGAAGTCAGGTGAGCATGGAAATATGAGTCCACCTTGAGATTTTCTTTTTCTCTGGTTCTTATTTCTATCAGGGCAGGTCCAAACCTATCTTAAACACATTCTACTCAGTGTATTAAAACAAGCAAACAAAGAAACAAAGCAAGGCACTTGCTAAGGGAGTTTTCTACCTCCTCTGGATGGTCTCCATATGCAAGGAAAGCAATCTTTTAAAAATGCAAATGTGATTATGGAAATAACCATTTTTCTCCTTAAATCTCCATTTTTTTTTTCAAAATAAGACAAAATCAGAGAGGGAGACAAACCATAACAGACTCTTAACTATAGGAAATGAATTGAGGGTTGCTGGAGGGGAGGGGAGAGTATGGAGTTACTGGGTGATGAACATTAAGGAGAGCATGTCATGTGATGAGCACTGGATGTTATATGCAAAAGATGAATAACTGAACTCTACCTCTGAAACTAATAATACACTATATGCTAACTAGTTGAATTTAAATAAAATAAGTTAAAAATATCATCATTTTTAAGATTTTTAAGTGACTTCCCATTGTCCTCAGAATAAAATCTTGATTAAGACCCTGGCATCCTCTAACTTTCCAGCTTTCATGTGCCCTCTGCTGCCCCTTGCATTCTTGGCTTTGTCCACATGAGTTTTCTCTTAGGGTCCCTAAAACTGCCACTTAATTTATATCTCTTCTGTGCTTTTGCACCTAAGATTCAGTTTGTCTAGAGAGAACCCTTTCCCTGTGACTTGCTTCCCCACCCTCTAACACATGTTCATGTCTCAACTTACATACCATTTCCTGTCTACAAGTATGCAAAGTCTTCATGGTCAACCTGCCCATACATCCTGGCACATCACCCACAAAGCACCAATGACACTAACCAGCTTAGCCCAGTTGTTGATTTTTCTTGCCGGTTTAGAAATTCAGTGAAGACAGGAACTCTTTCTTTATATCTACATATCTGATAAGAAGTAATTGTGGGTTGAATGAATTGGAAGCCTAGATTTTTCTCTTGCTCTGGAGTCTTTATTTTTCTGGGAAAGAAAGCAAACACAAACATTTTTAATATATGTCCTACCTTACAGGAAGAAATTCTGATTGTGGACCTAAAGCTTGTGTTTACATTATGGGTTGAACTGTGTGATTTTTAACACCATCTTTGTGATATTTTTTGTCCCTTAAATATGTTCATCTCCAGTTATATAATAAAACTCATAAGAGAAGTATGCTTCAGGAAATAGAGTTCTATTTCATGTATTCTTTTCCAGAAAACTTAATTCAAACTGGCCCTTGAATCTTTGACAAAGACCACAAGCCATTAATATGAGAAAAATAAATAAACAAACAAACAAATAAATAACTGAAATTCACAGATGTCTGCAAGGGACTCGTGATCCTGCCCACTTAAGACACAAGGACAATGAGAAAGTACTTCATCAGCAATTTACCAGCAAGTGTCTTGCAACTTTCCGAAATTTTCTCCATCTGAGCAATCAGTGGTATAATTGAACACAATGAGGTGTTGAAAGCTTTTTCAAAGTAATACAGAATAAGATTATTCAATTATCCTTTATAAATCTAGAATATCACTTCTCTTATTTTATAACCTTATCTTACAGGAGATTGCTGTGACTTCTTACCACCCCATCATTATTGACTGTCATTCCACCCATTTTTCAGTTGGAAATGCTAAAGTAAAGAATAATTTATTCTGCACATGATAGCAACAATATAAATTATCATGGTGTGAAAAATAACAGTGATCACGTAATTACATGATTTATATGTAAAACAGAATAACTATGACAAGTATTTTCATTGTACATATCAAAGGACATCAGACAGTGGTACAGGAGACATAAAACCATATAAAGCAGATATAGTAATTTAAAAACATAGCAGGCTGGGTTATTTATTATGGGAGAAAATATGTCCTTTATGACTCACTAGTTTCTGGGTCATTGCTGAGTGACAGTCCAGGATGGTTTGTGTATTTAGCATAATGACCCAGAGTCATCTAATCAATTTGAGTTATTTTTATATCCTCGGGTTCAGGAGTCAGAGAATTGTGTCATGCATTTTTTAAAGATTTCAAGCTTAGAATTGAGGTATAAAAGTTTATTATGGATACTTTGTGCAGTCAATAAACAACATGATTTCAGTGGTAAAATTCAGGCTGGTTTGACTCAGAAGCCCTGACATGAGGAGCTGCTCCCCTGGGGGCCCCCGGCATCCTGCAAACACTTGTCAGATTCTACTGTAATTGGTTGTACATCTGTCTTCTCAATTAGGCTCTTAGCCCCAAAGAGGGAAGAATTGAATTTTCTTCTGTATAACACACAGCACCTGGAGCATAGTAGGCAATCCATAAGTGTTTCCTGGAGGAAGGATACACTTATATGGGATAGCCTGTGTCAGCCTGCATTGACTGACTGGATAGAGGCCAAGAAACTCTGAACTTCCAGATTCTTCAAATCTAGTCAGGGATGAAAACACCGTTTTTGTACCAAACATGGACATGTTTATAGTTAGGTCCATATGTATGTGAAGCATTAGTAATCATTCAGAAATTCAGATTGTTGAGAGAAATGATTCAAAACATGGAAAGGATTACAGAAAGTCTTTTCACTGTCCTGCTAGACATTATCTAACAGTCCTGCCAAGGGATTTCCCAATTCACTTGTCTTGTATATTCCCTGTTTGACTTGCTATTTACTATCATTTAGAATAGTTTGCAACATTGCAAGGATACCTGTTCCCCTGCAGAAAATGGTTGGCAATGTAAATGATTCCAATCCTATAGCAATGGGAATGAATTGCACATGGTTTTTGACCAAAGAGTACAGAATTACTTGTCCTTGATGAACTTTAACTTATTTTGTACCTGGACTAGCAATCTTTCTCAGGTATTTTTTTTTTTCTTTTAGCCATTGTAAATACCTCTATACCACCATGTTTTTGAACCAACTTCAGTATCTTGGTGATTTCATCATCAGTTAGCTAAACAATCTTTGATATTTGCCTAGTTTATGTTTGCATATAATAATTTGTATATATGTAATACAAACTACATACATAGTTTGTATTATGTTCTAAAGTACATGTACTAAAGTACTAAAGAAAGTACTAAAAAAGTACTAAAAGAAACACAGAGATAACCAGATCCCTCTACATTATGTTTTTATAATATACTAATTTAAAAAAATGTTTTTTTCAGGGAGAGAGAGAGAATGTGAGCAAGGTGGGGAGGAGCAATGAGAGAGGGAGAGACTCCATACTTAGCTCAGCACCCTAAAGGGGGCTTGATCTCATGATCCAGAGATCTTGACCTGAGTGGAAATCAAGAGTCAGATGCTTAATCAACTGAGCCACCCAGTATCCCTATATTTTAATTCTCAAAATATTGATATGAGAAACCAAGTAAGTGTGTGTGTGTGTGTGTGAAGGGGCTCATCTATAGAGTACAAGTTGAATTTTGTATGCAATTATTTTTTAAGGAAAAACAAAATGGATCAAGTGTAGAAAAGAGATTTTGATAGTGATAATGTGAGTGGGAAAGTGACACATTTGTCAATGTGGAGTGTAGGAAACAATAATACAGCCCAGAAAATAAGCCAGTAAGGGAGTCTGAGTGAAGGGGAGGTGTTGGATGGGAATCGGACAGTGTTGAGGCATTCTACTCCCAGTATCCCTGGAGAATAAAAATCTAAAAAAAAAAAAAAAAAAAAAAAAGGAAACAGAATTATATAATTTTCCATGAAATATTTCGTTCAAACTCCACCTTAAAATAGGCTATTTGGGGGAAATTTAGAGAGACTGATTTAAAAATAGCAATGCCAGCTAAAGGATGATGTGTTTTTGATTCAATGCATATATATGAATAAAGAATTAGATTTTCAGGTATATGTATATGTATATGTATATGCATATATACTGGGGTTTCTACTATTTGCCAAACTTTTATGAAGCACAATAGCAGATTTAAAAAAAAAAAAATCAAAGTCAGGGACCTTGTTTTTCAACAATGTGAAATCTATTGGGAATGAAAGACGAGGCAACAAGAGACAGGGTTTGTGGGGAAAGCAGACTATGGGGACAGCTGCTTCTTGAATAACATAATTACGGCCATTTCAAATCCTTCTTGATATTTGTCTTCAATCTTCAGCTTAGGGAAATTCTTATGAACAGATAAAATAACTGAGTGAGTAGATTCATATCATTTTACTAGGAAATTAGACCATTTTGAGTGAATAGAGGTGTCGACCTGGACTCTTGCGTTTGGCCCTCACTCAGGTGTACACAGCACTTGGTTCAGATCTGCCCGTGGGCAGTGTCTGTTTGTCTGCATGTCTCTGGAAGAAAGATGGGAGATAAGCCCTTTGCAGCTCTGCTCTTCTTTCCTCCTCTCAGCCCTGTGAGGGAATCAAGGGGTAGATCATGTGAGCCTGGCTTTTACTGCTTTCTGTAGATCTCTGAATTTGCTACATTTTCCTTTATTGCTCAGATAAATTTAGAACAAAATTTGGCTGGGAAGAGGAATATGAGAATAAAGAATCTCCTCTAACCTCATTATTGGGAATATTATTGGGACTATTTAAAGTGCTCTTTAATTTTTTCCTCCTATGTATCATTCTGTGTTTATACATATGTGAGCATGCTTCTAGAGAATTTCATCTGTAGTATTGAAATAGTTTATTTTTCCTGTTCATTTAATGTTCTTTCATAAATATTCTCCTTGTAATTATATGTTCATAATTATTTTATATTGCTGCATAAGATTTAAACTTGGTATACTTCACTTAGATGTTTATCTAGTTGTAGGCATTTATTTAAATAGTAGTTTGCTATTTTAAGTAATTCCGCCTTAAATATATTTGTGAACGTCTCTATGTTTTCATCATACGAATGACTATAATCTCTAAATCCAAAAATAAACATTTTTAATATCTTAACTACTTCAAAATCAGGGTATGTTTTATAATCTATGTGTATTTAACATGGTCTTTAAATATTGTTAAAAAGCTATATTAAATTGATGGCATGTCCTAAAACCATTATTAGTTTAGAATCTAAAAGTATTTCCTTAGTGTAAATTCCGAAATTGGTGACAATAATCATATAGGAGGATGTAAATGTAATAAAAAATAAACTATTACAATATCAAAAATAGAAAACAAAAAAGAAGAAACTTCAAATGCTCAGTAATGTATAACAGAAACACATTAAATGAAAATAAAATATGAATAAATGACAAATTTTTAAATATGAGGTTTATATAAGTTGGTAAATATCATTGCAATTTACAACAAAAATATAAAAATAGATATTAAGAATGAAAATAAAGCCAAAATAGGAAAAAACTATCACAAGTAACTTTATAAAATATATTTTTAAAGAGTTCACATTTAGCTAGATAAATCAAGAACAAAATTCAGGAAATTATAAATGATATTCAGAAACAGTGAGAAAAAAAAGACAAATACTAACAAATATAGAAAATTAAACATGCATCTAACATGAATCATTTGGAAAATCTAAACTAAATAGATTTCTAGGAAATAACATGTTAATAAGGGTGACCAAGAAAACACATAGAAGATAAAGAACAAATAAAAAAAAGCTAAGCAGACTGAATCCATATGAATTTTGAGAAGGTTATCAAAGAGCCATTTCTAGTCTGAATTGAAGGGCTCAGATATTTTTCCAGATAAATTATGTTAAATATTTAAATGATAACTTTATACTCTTTAAATAATTTATGACATTGCAAAAAAATCTGTGTGTACTTAATGTCATTTTTTAAATGTCATTTTAATAGGGTGACTGGGTGGCTCAGTTAGTTGAGCTCCAATTCTTGATTCTGGCTTGGGTTGTGATCTTGGGCCATGGGATTGGCCCACATTGGGCCTTGCACTGAATGGGGAGTCTGCTTGGAGATTCTCTTTCTCCCTTTCACTCTGCCCCCCACTCTCTCAAATAAATAAATATATTTTTTATTTTTTTATTGTTCTTATTTTTTATAAACATATATTTTTATCCCCAGGGGTATAGGTCTGTGAATCACCAGGTTTACACACTTCACAGCACTCACCAAAGCACATACCCTCCCCAATGTCCATAACCCTACCCCCTTCTCCTAACCCCCCTCCCCCCAGCAACCCTCAGTTTGTTTTGTGAGATTAAGAGTCACTTATGGTTTGTCTCCCTCCCAATCCCATCTTGTTTCATTGATTCTTCTCCTACCCACTTAAGCCCCCATGTTGCATCACCACTTCCTCATATCAGGG